>NC_133617.1:8376606-8381606 GCF_048593235.1 Sminthopsis crassicaudata | reverse complement strand
CCTAACCCTAACCCTAACCCTAACCCTAACCCTAACCCTAACCCTAACCCTAACCCTAACCCTAACCCTAACCCTAACCCTAACCCTAACCCTAACTCCCGACTCTAACCCTAACCCTAACCCTAACCCTAACCCTAACCCTAACCCTAACCCTAACCCTAACCCTAACCCTAAACCCTAACCCTAACCCTAACCCTAAATCTAACCCTAACCCTAACCCTAACCCTAACCCTAACCCTAACCCTAACCCTAACCCTAACCCTAACCCTAACCCTAACCCTAACCCTAACCCTAAATTCCGCCTCCCGACTCCCGACTCTAACCCTAACCCTAACCCTAACCCTAACCCTAACCCTAACCCTAAATTCACCCTAACCCTAACCCTAACCCTAACCCTAACCCTAACCCTAACCCTAACCCTAACCCTAACCCTAACCCTAACCCTAACCCTAACCCTAACCCTAACCCTAACCCTAACCCTAACCCTAAACCCTAACCCTAACCCTAACCCTAACCCTAACCCTAACCCTAACCCTAACCCTAACCCTAACCCTAACCCTAACCCTAACCCTAACCCTAACCCTAACCCTAACCCTAACCCTAACCCTAACCCTAACCCTAACCCTAACCCTAACCCTAACCCTAACCCTAACCCTAAATCTAACCCTAAATCTAACCCTAACCCTAACCCTAACCCTAACCCTAACCCTAACCCTAACCCTAACCCTAACCCTAACCCTAACCCTAACCCTAACCCTAACCCTAACCCTAACCCTAACCCTAACCCTAACCCTAACCCTAACCCTAACCCTAACCCTAACCCTAACCCTAACCCTAACCCTAACCCTAACCCTAACCCTAACCCTAACCCTAACCCTAACCCTAACCCTAACCCTAACCCTAACCCTAACCCTAACCCTAACCCTAACCCTAACCCTAACCCTAACCCTAACCCTAACCCTAACCCTAACCCTAACCCTAACCCTAACCCTAACCCTAACCCTAACCCTAACCCTAACCCTAACCCTAACCCTAACCCTAACCCTAACCCTAACCCTAACCCTAACCCTAACCCTAACCCTAACCCTAACCCTAACCCTAACCCTAACCCTAACCCTAACCCTAACCCTAACCCTAACCCTAACCCTAACCCTAACCCTAACCCTAACCCTAACCCTAACCCTAACCCTAACCCTAACCCTAACCCTAACCCTAACCCTAACCCTAACCCTAACCCTAAACCCTAACCCTAACCCTAACCCTAACCCTAACCCTAACCCTAACCCTAACCCTAACCCTAACCCTAACCCTAACCCTAACCCTAACCCTAACCCTAACCCTAACCCTAACCCTAACCCTAACCCTAACCCTAACCCTAACCCTAACCCTAACCCTAACCCTAACCCTAACCCTAACCCTAACCCTAACCCTAACCCTAACCCTAACCCTAACCCTAACCCTAACCCTAACCCTAACCCTAACCCTAACCCTAACCCTAACCCTAACCCTAACCCTAAATTCACATCTAACCCTAACCCTAACCCTAACCCTAACCCTAACCCTAACCCTAACCCTAACCCTAACCCTAACCCTAACCCTAACCTCCCGACTCTAACCCTAACCCTAAATTCGCCTCCCGACTCCCGACTCTAACCCTCCCGACTCCCCGACTCTAACCCTAACCCTAACCCTAAATTCGCCTCCCGACTCCCGACTCCCGACTCTAACCCTAACCCTAACCCTAACCCTAACCCTAAATTCGCCTCCCTCCCGACTCCCGACTCTAAATGCCTCCCGACTCTAACCCTAACCCTAACCCTAACCCTAACCCTAACCCTAACCCTAACCCTAACTCTAACCCTAACCCTAACCCTAACCCTAACCTCCCGACTCTAACCCTAACCCTAACCCTAACCCTAACCCTAACCCTAACCCTAAATGCGCACCCTAACCCGACTCTAACCCTAACCCTAACCCTAACCCTAACCCTAACCCTAACCCTAAATTCCCGCCTCCCGACTCCCGACTCCCGACTCCCGCCTCCCGACTCTAACCCTAACCCTAACCCTAACCCTAACCCTAACCCTAACCCTCCCGACTCTAACCCTAACCCTAACCCTCCCGACTCCCGACTCCCGACTCCCGACTCCCGACTCTAACCCGACTCCCGACTCTATCAAGTCCCGACTCTAACCCTAAATTCGCGCCTCCCGACTCCCGACTCCCGACTCCCGACTCCCGACTCCCGACTCTAACCCTAACCCTAACCCTAACCCTAACCCTAACCCTAACCCTAACCCTAACCCTAACCCTAACCCTAACCCTAACCCTAACCCTAACCCTAACCCTAACCCTAACCCTAACCCTAACCCTAACCCTAACCCTAACCCTAACCCTAACCCTAACCCTAACCCTAACCCTAAACCCTAACCCTAACCCTAACCCTAACCCTAAACCCTAACCCTAACCCTAACCCTAACCCTAACCCTAACCCTAACCCTAACCCTAACCCTAACCCTAAATCCCTGCCTCCCGACTCTGCCTCCCGACTCCCGACTCTGCCTCCCGACTCTAACCCTAACCCTAACCCTAACCCTAACCCTAACCCTAACCCTAACCCTAACCCTAACCCTAACCCTAACCCTAACCCTAACCCTAACCCTAACCCTAACCCTAACCCTAACCCTAACCCTAAATTCGCACCCTAAATTCCCGACTCTAAATTCCCGACTCTAACCCTAACCCTAACCCTAACCCTAACCCTAACCCTAACCCTAACCCTAACCCTAACCCTAACCCTAACCCTAACCCTAACCCTAACCCTAACCCTAACCCTAACCCTAACCCTAACCCTAACCCTAACCCTAACCCTAACCCTAACCCTAACCCTAACCCTAACCCTAACCCTAACCCTAACCCTAACCCTAACCCTAACCCTAACCCTAACCCTAACCCTAACCCTAACCCTAACCCTAACCCTAACCCTAACCCTAACCCTAACCCTAACCCTAACCCTAACCCTAACCCTAACCCTAACCCTAACCCTAACCCTAACCCTAACCCTAACCCTAACCCTAACCCTAACCCTAACCCTAACCCTAACCCTAACCCTAACCCTAACCCTAACCCTAACCCTAACCCTAACCCTAACCCTAACCCTAACCCTAACCCTAACCCTAACCCTAACCCTAACCCTAACCCTAACCCTAACCCTAACCCTAACCCTAACCCTAACCCTAACCCTAACCCTAACCCTAACCCTAACCCTAACCCTAACCCTAACCCTAACCCTAACCCTAACCCTAACCCTAACCCTAACCCTAACCCTAACCCTAACCCTAACCCTAACCCTAACCCTAACCCTAACCCTAACCCCCGACTCTAACCCTAACCCTAAATGCCTCCCGCCTCCCGACTCCCGACTCTAACCCTAACCCTAACCCTAAACTCTAACCCTAACCCTAACCCTAAACCCTAACCCTAACCCTAACCCTAACCCTAACCCTAACCCTAACCCTAACCCTAACCCTAACCCTAACCCTAACCCTAACCCTAACCCTAACCCTAAATTCACTTCACCCTAAACCCTAACCCTAACCCTAACCCTAACCCTAACCCTAACCCTAACCCTAACCCTAACCCTAACCCTAACCCTAACCCTAACCCTAACCCTAAATTCGCCTCCCGACTCCCGACTCCCGACTCCCGACTCCCGACTCCCGACTCTAACCCTAACCCTAACCCTCCCGACTCCCGCCTCCCGACTCCCGACTCCCGACTCTAACCCTAAATTCGCCTCCCGACCCTAAAATTCGCCTCCCGCCTCCCGACTCTAACCCTAACCCTAACCCTAACCCTAACCCTAACCCTCCCGACCCTAAATTCGCGCCTCCCGACTCCCGACTCTAACCCTAACCCTAACCCTAAATTCTGCCTCCCGCCTCCCGACTCCCGCCTCCCGACTCTAACCCTAACCCTAACCCTAAATTCGCCTCCCGACTCTAACCCTAACCCTAACCCTAACCCTAACCCTAACCCTAACCCTAACCCTAACCCTAACCCTAACCCTAACCCTAACCCTAACCCTAACCCTAACCCTAACCCTAACCCTAACCCTAACCCTAACCCTAACCCTAACCCTAACCCTAACCCTAACCCTAACCCTAACCCTAACCCTAACCCTAACCCTAACCCTAACCCTAAACTCTAACCCTAACCCTAACCCTAAATTCGCCTCCCGACTCCCGACTCCCGACTCTAACCCTAACCCTAACCCTAACCCTAACCCTAACCCTAACCCTAACCCTAACCCTAACCCTAACCCTAACCCTAACCCTAACCCTAACCCTAAATTCGCACCCTAACCCTAACCCTAACCCTAACCCTAACCCTAACCCTCCCGACTCCCGACTCTAACCCTAACCCTAACCCTAACCCTAACCCTAACCCTAACCAACCCTAACCCTAACCCTAAATTCGCGCCTCCCGACTCTAACCCTAACCCTAACCCTAAATTCGCCTCCCGACTCTAACCCTAACCCTCCCGACTCCCGACTCCCGCCTCCCGACTCCCTCCCGACTCTAACCCTAACCCTAACCCTAACCCTAACCCTAACCCTAACCCTCCCGACTCTAACCCTAACCCTAACCCTAAATGCCTCCCGACTCTAACCCTAACCCTAACCCTAACCCTCCCGACTCCCGACTCTAACCCTAACCCTAACCCTAACCCTAACCCTACTCCCGACTCCCGACTCTAACCCGACTCCCGACTCTAACCCTAAATGCCTCCCGACTCTAACCCTAACCCTAAATTCCCAACTCTAACCCTAACCCTCCCGACTCCCGACTCCCGACTCTAACCCTAACCCTAACCCCCGACTCTAACCCTAAATTCGCCTCCCGACTCTAACCCTAACCCTAACCCTAACCCTAACCCTAACCCTAACCCTAACCCTAACCCTAACCCTAACCCTAACCCTAACCCTAACCCTAACCCT
>NC_133617.1:8366606-8371606 GCF_048593235.1 Sminthopsis crassicaudata | reverse complement strand
ATTCGCGCTGCCTCCCGACTCCCGACTCTAACCCTAACCCTAACCCTAACCCTAACCCTAACCCTAACCCTAACCCTAACCCTAACCCTAACCCTAAATTCGTGCCTCCCGACTCTAACCCTAACCCTAACCCTAAATTCGCCTCCCGACTCCCGACTCCCGACTCTAACCCTAAATCCGACTCTAACCCTAACCCGACTCTAACCCTAAATTCGCCTCCCGACTCTAACCCTAACCCCGACTCCCGACTCTAACCCTCCCGACTCCCGACTCCCGACTCTAACCCTAACCCTAACCCTAAATGCCTCCCGACTCCCGACTCTAACCCTAACCCTAACCCGACTCCCGACTCCCGACTCTAACCCTAACCCTAACCCTAACCCTAACCCTAAATTCGCCTCCCGACTCTAAATTCCCGACTCTAACCCTAAATTCGCGCCTCCCGACTCTAACCCTAAATTCGCGCCTCCCGACTCTAACCCTAACCCTAAATGCCTCCCGACTCCCGACCCTAACCCTAAATTCGCCTCCCGACTCTAACCCTAAATTCGCCTCCCGACTCTAACCCTAACCCTAACCCGACTCTAACCCTAACCCTAAATTCCCTAACCCTAAATTCGCGCTCCCGACTCCCGACTCCCGACTCTAAATGCCTCCCGACTCTAACCCTAACCCTAAATTCGCGCCTCCCGACTCTAACCCTAAATTCGCGCCTCCCGACTCCCGACTCTAACCCTAACCCTAACCCTAAATTCGTGCCTCCCGACTCTAACCCGACTCTAACCCTAACCCGACTCTAACCCTAAATTCGCTGCCTCCCGACTCCCGACTCCCGACTCCCGACTCTAACCCTAAATTCCCGACTCCCGACTCCCGACTCTAACCCTAAATGCCTCCCGACTCTAACCCTAAATGCCTCCCGACTCCCGACTCCCGACTCTAACCCTAACCCTAACCCGCCTCCCGACTCCCGACTCCCGACTCCCGACTCTAACCCTAACCCTAAATGCCTCCCGACTCTAACCCTAACCCTAAATTCGCCTCCCGACTCTAACCCCGACTCCCGACTCTAACCCTAAATTCGCCTCCCGACCCGACTCCCGACTCTAACCCTAAATGCGCGCCTCCCGACTCTAACCCGACTCCCGACTCCCGACTCCCGACTCTAACCCTAACCCTAACCCTAAATTCCCGACTCTAACCCTAACCCTAAATGCCTCCCGACTCCCGACTCCCGACTCCCGACTCTAACCCTAACCCTAAATTCGCCTCCCGACTCTAACCCTAACCGACTCTAACCCTAACCCGACTCCCGACTCTAACCCTAAATTCGCGCCTCCCGACTCCCGACTCTAACCCGACTCTAACCCTAAATTCGCGCCTCCCGACTCCCGACTCCCGACTCTAACCCTAACCCTAAATGCCTCCCGACTCTAACCCTAAATGCCTCCCGACTCCCGACTCTAACCCTAAATGCCTCCCGACTCTAACCCTAAATTCGCGCCTCCCGACTCCCGACTCCCGACTCCCGACTCTAACCCTAACCCGACTCTAACCCTAAATGCCTCCCGACTCCCGACTCTAACCCTAAATTCCCGCCTCCCGACTCTAAGCCTCCCGACTCTAACCCTAACCCGACTCCCGACTCCCGACTCTAACCCTAACCCTAACCCTAACCCTAAATTCGCCTCCCGACTCCCGACTCTAACCCTAACCCTAAATGCCTCCCGACTCTAACCCTAAATTCGCGCCTCCCGACTCCCGACTCTAACCCGACTCTAACCCTAAATTCCCGACTCCCGACTCCCGACTCTAACCCTAAATTCGCGCCTCCCGACTCTAACCCTAACCCTAACCCTAACCCTAACCCTAACCCTAACCCTAACCCTAACCCTAACCCTAAATTCGCGACCCTAACCCTAACCCGACTCTAACCCTAAATGCGCCTCCCGACTCCCGACTCTAACCCTAACCCTAACCCTAACCCTAACCCGACTCCCGACTCTAACCCTAACCCTAACCCTAAATCTAACCCTAACCCTAAATGCCTCCCGACTCTAACCCTAAATTCGCGCCTCCCGACTCCCGACTCTAACCCTAAATTCGCGCCTCCCGACTCCCGACTCTAACCCGACTCCCGACTCCCGACTCTAACCCTAAATTCCCGACTCCCGACTCCCGACTCTAACCCTAACCCTAAATTCGCGCCTCCCGACTCCCCGACTCCCGACTCCCGACTCTAACCCTAAATGCGCCTCCCGACTCTAACCCTAACCCTAAATTCCCGACTCTAACCCTAAATTCCCGACTCTAACCCTAACCCTAACCCTAAATTCGCCTCCCGACTCTAACCCTAAATTCGCCTCCCGACTCTAACCCTAACCCTAACCCTAACCCTAACCCTAACCCTAAATTCCCGACTCCCGACTCCCGACTCCCGACTCTAACCCTAACCCTAAATTCGCGCCTCCCGACTCTAACCCTAAATTCGCCTCCCGACTCTAACCCAACCCTAAATGCCTCCCGACCCTAAATGCGCTGCCTCCCGACTCCCGACTCCCGACTCCCGACTCCCGACTCTAACCCTAAATGCCTCCCGACTCTATAAATGCGCGCCTCCCGACTCCCGACTCCCGACTCTAACCCTAACCCTAAATGCCTCCCGACTCTAACCCGCCTCCCGACTCCCGACTCTAACCCTAAAACTCTAACCCTAACCCGACTCCCGACTCCCGACTCTAACCCGACTCCCGACTCCCGACTCCCGACTCCCGACTCTATCAAGCCTCCCGACTCCCGACTCTAACCCTAACCCTAACCCTAACCCTAACCCGACTCCCGACTCCCGACTCTAACCCTAACCCTAAATGCCTCCCGACTCTAACCCTAACCCTAACCCTAACCCTAAATTCGCGCCTCCCGACTCCCGACTCCCGACTCTAACCCTAACCCTAAAATTCGCGCCTCCCGACTCTAACCCTAAATGCCTCCCGACTCCCGACTCTAAATTCGCGCCTCCCGACTCTAACCCTAAATGCGCCTCCCGACTCTAACCCTAAATGCGCCCGACTCCCCCGACTCCCGACTCTAACCCTAAATGCGCGCTGCCTCCCGACTCCCGACTCTAACCCTAACCCTAACCCTAACCCTAAATGCGCCTCCCGACTCTAACCCTAACCCTAACCCTAACCCTAAATGCCTCCCGACTCCCGACTCCCGACTCTAACCCTAACCCTAAATTCGCGCTCCCGACTCTAACCCTAAATGCCCGACTCCCGACTCCCGACTCTAACCCTAACCCTAAATGCCTCCCGACTCTAAATGCTCTAAATGCCTCCCGACTCTAACCCGACTCCCGACTCCCGACTCCCGACTCCCGACTCCCGACTCCCGACTCCCGACTCTAACCCTAACCCTAACCCTAACCCGACTCCCGACTCCCGACTCTAACCCTAAATTCGCTGCCTCCCGACTCCCGACTCCCGACTCTAACCCGACTCCCGACTCTAACCCCGACTCTAACCCTAACCCTAACCCTAACCCTAACCCTAAATTCCCGACTCTAACCCTAACCCTAAATTCGCCTCCCGACTCTAACCCTAACCCTAAATGCCCGACTCCCGACTCCCGACTCCCGACTCTAACCCTAACCCTAACCCTAACCCTAACCCGACTCCCGACTCCCGACTCCCGACTCTAACCCTAACCCTAACCCTAACCCTAACCCTAAATGCCTCCCGACTCTAACCCTAACCCTAACCCTAACCCTAACCCTAACCCTAACCCTAACCCTAACCCTAAATTCGCCTCCCGACTCTAACCCTAAATTCGCGCCTCCCGACTCTAACCCTAACCCTAAATGCCCGACTCTAACCCTAAATTCGCGTGCCCGACTCTAACCCGACTCTAACCCTAAATGCGCGCCTCCCGACTCTAACCCTAAATGCCTCCCGACTCTAACCCTAACCCTAAATTCGCGCCTCCCGACTCCCGACTCTAACCCTAAATTCCCGACTCTAACCCTAACCCTAAATTCGCCTCCCGACTCCCGACTCTAACCCTAACCCGACTCCCGACTCCCGACTCCCGACTCCCGACTCTAACCCTAAATGCCTCCCGACTCTAACCCTAACCCTAAATGCCCGACTCCCGACTCCCCGACTCTAACCCTAACCCTAACCCTAAAATGCCTCCCGACTCCCGACTCCCGACTCTAACCCTAACCCTAACCCTAACCCTAAATCTAACCCTAACCCTAACCCTAACCCTAACCCTAACCCTAACCCTAACCCTAACCCTAACCCTAACCCTAACCCTAACCCTAACCCTAACCCTAACCCTAACCCTAACCCTAACCCTAACCCTAACCCTAACCCTAACCCTAACCCTAACCCTAACCCTAACCCTAACCCTAACCCTAACCCTAACCCTAACCCTAACCCTAACCCTAACCCTAACCCTAACCCTAACCCTAACCCTAACCCTAACCCTAACCCTAACCCTAACCCTAACCCTAACCCTAACCCTAACCCCTAACCCTAACCCTAACCCTAACCCTAACCCTAACCCTAACCCTAACCCTAACCCTAACCCTAACCCTAACCCTAACCCTAACCCTAACCCTAACCCTAACCCTAACCCTAACCCTAACCCTAACCCTAACCCTAACCCTAACCCTAACCCTAACCCTAACCCTAACCCTAACCCTAACCCTAACCCTAACCCTAACCCTAACCCTAACCCTAACCCTAACCCTAACCCTAACCCTAACCCTAACCCTAACCCTAACCCTAACCCTAACCCTAACCCTAACCCTAACCCTAACCCTAACCCTAACCCTAACCCTAACCCTAAACCCTAACCCTAACCCTAACCCTAACCCTAACCCTAACCCTAACCCTAACCCTAACCCTAACCCTAACCCTAACCCTAACCCTAACCCTAACCCTAACCCTAACCCTAACCCTAACCCTAACCCTAACCCTAACCCTAACCCTAAC
>NC_133617.1:8351606-8359106 GCF_048593235.1 Sminthopsis crassicaudata | reverse complement strand
TAACCCTAACCCTAACCCTAACCCTAACCCTAACCCTAACCCTAACCCTAACCCTAACCCTAACCCTAACCCTAACCCTAACCCTAACCCTAACCCTAACCCTAACCCTAACCCTAACCCTAACCCTAACCCTAACCCTAACCCTAACCCTAACCCTAACCCTAACCCTAACCCTAACCCTAACCCTAACCCTAACCCTAACCCTAACCCTAACCCTAACCCTAACCCTAACCCTAACCCTAACCCTAACCCTAACCCTAACCCTAACCCTAACCCTAACCCTAACCCTAACCCTAACCCTAACCCTAACCCTAACCCTAACCCTAACCCTAACCCTAACCCTAACCCTAACCCTAACCCTAACCCTAACCCTAACCCTAACCCTAACCCTAACCCTAACCCTAACCCTAACCCTAACCCTAACCCTAACCCTAACCCTAACCCTAACCCTAACCCTAACCCTAACCCTAACCCTAACCCTAACCCTAACCCTAACCCTAACCCTAACCCTAACCCTAACCCTAACCCTAACCCTAACCCTAACCCTAACCCTAACCCTAACCCTAACCCTAACCCTAACCCTAACCCTAACCCTAACCCTAACCCTAACCCTAACCCTAACCCTAACCCTAACCCTAACCCTAACCCTAACCCTAACCCTAACCCTAACCCTAACCCTAACCCTAACCCTAACCCTAACCCTAACCCTAACCCTAACCCTAACCCTAACCCTAACCCTAACCCTAACCCTAACCCTAACCCTAACCCTAACCCTAACCCTAACCCTAACCCTAACCCTAACCCTAACCCTAACCCTAACCCTAACCCTAACCCTAACCCTAACCCTAACCCTAACCCTAACCCTAACCCTAACCCTAACCCTAACCCTAACCCTAACCCTAACCCTAACCCTAACCCTAACCCTAACCCTAACCCTAACCCTAACCCTAACCCTAACCCTAACCCTAACCCTAACCCTAACCCTAACCCTAACCCTAACCCTAACCCTAACCCTAACCCTAACCCTAACCCTAACCCTAACCCTAACCCTAACCCTAACCCTAACCCTAACCCTAACCCTAACCCTAACCCTAACCCTAACCCTAACCCTAACCCTAACCCTAACCCTAACCCTAACCCTAACCCTAACCCTAACCCTAACCCTAACCCTAACCCTAACCCTAACCCTAACCCTAACCCTAACCCTAACCCTAACCCTAACCCTAACCCTAACCCTAACCCTAACCCTAACCCTAACCCTAACCCTAACCCTAACCCTAACCCTAACCCTAACCCTAACCCTAACCCTAACCCTAACCCTAACCCTAACCCTAACCCTAACCCTAACCCTAACCCTAACCCTAACCCTAACCCTAACCCTAACCCTAACCCTAACCCTAACCCTAACCCTAACCCTAACCCTAACCCTAACCCTAACCCTAACCCTAACCCTAACCCTAACCCTAACCCTAACCCTAACCCTAACCCTAACCCTAACCCTAACCCTAACCCTAACCCTAACCCTAACCCTAACCCTAACCCTAACCCTAACCCTAACCCTAACCCTAACCCTAACCCTAACCCTAACCCTAACCCTAACCCTAACCCTAACCCTAACCCTAACCCTAACCCTAACCCTAACCCTAACCCTAACCCTAACCCTAACCCTAACCCTAACCCTAACCCTAACCCTAACCCTAACCCTAACCCTAACCCTAACCCTAACCCTAACCCTAACCCTAACCCTAACCCTAACCCTAACCCTAACCCTAACCCTAACCCTAACCCTAACCCTAACCCTAACCCTAACCCTAACCCTAACCCTAACCCTAACCCTAACCCTAACCCTAACCCTAACCCTAACCCTAACCCTAACCCTAACCCTAACCCTAACCCTAACCCTAACCCTAACCCTACCCTAACCCTAACCCTAACCCTAACCCTAACCCTAACCCTAACCCTAACCCTAACCCTAACCCTAACCCTAAATTCGAACCTAACCCTAACCCTAACCCTAACCCTAACCCTAACCCTAACCCTAACCCTAACCCTAACCCTAACCCTAACCCTAACCCTAACCCTAACCCTAACCCTAACCCTAACCCTAACCCTAACCCTAACCCTAACCCTAACCCTAACCCTAACCCTAACCCTAACCCTAACCCTAACCCTAACCCTAACCCTAACCCTAACCCTAACCCTAACCCTAACCCTAACCCTAACCCTAACCCTAACCCTAACCCTAACCCTAACCCTAACCCTAACCCTAACCCTAACCCTAACCCTAACCCTAACCCTAACCCTAACCCTAACCCTAACCCTAACCCTAACCCTAACCCTAACCCTAACCCTAACCCTAACCCTAACCCTAACCCTAACCCTAACCCTAACCCTAACCCTAACCCTAACCCTAACCCTAACCCTAACCCTAACCCTAACCCTAACCCTAACCCTAACCCTAACCCTAACCCTAACCCTAACCCTAACCCTAACCCTAACCCTAACCCTAACCCTAACCCTAACCCTAACCCTAACCCTAACCCTAACCCTAACCCTAACCCTAACCCTAACCCTAACCCTAACCCTAACCCTAACCCTAACCCTAACCCTAACCCTAACCCTAACCCTAACCCTAACCCTAACCCTAACCCTAACCCTAACCCTAACCCTAACCCTAACCCTAACCCTAACCCTAACCCTAACCCTAACCCTAACCCTAACCCTAACCCTAACCCTAACCCTAACCCTAACCCTAACCCTAACCCTAACCCTAACCCTAACCCTAACCCTAACCCTAACCCTAACCCTAACCCTAACCCTAACCCTAACCCTAACCCTAACCCTAACCCTAACCCTAACCCTAACCCTAACCCTAACCCTAACCCTAACCCTAACCCTAACCCTAACCCTAACCCTAACCCTAACCCTAACCCTAACCCTAACCCTAACCCTAACCCTAACCCTAACCCTAACCCTAACCCTAACCCTAACCCTAACCCTAACCCTAACCCTAACCCTAACCCTAACCCTAACCCTAACCCTAACCCTAACCCTAACCCTAACCCTAACCCTAACCCTAACCCTAACCCTAACCCTAACCCTAACCCTAACCCTAACCCTAACCCTAACCCTAACCCTAACCCTAACCCTAACCCTAACCCTAACCCTAACCCTAACCCTAACCCTAACCCTAACCCTAACCCTAACCCTAACCCTAACCCTAACCCTAACCCTAACCCTAACCCTAACCCTAACCCTAACCCTAACCCTAACCCTAACCCTAACCCTAACCCTAACCCTAACCCTAACCCTAACCCTAACCCTAACCCTAACCCTAACCCTAACCCTAACCCTAACCCTAACCCTAACCCTAACCCTAACCCTAACCCTAACCCTAACCCTAACCCTAACCCTAACCCTAACCCTAACCCTAACCCTAACCCTAACCCTAACCCTAACCCTAACCCTAACCCTAACCCTAACCCTAACCCTAACCCTAACCCTAACCCTAACCCTAACCCTAACCCTAACCCTAACCCTAACCCTAACCCTAACCCTAACCCTAACCCTAACCCTAACCCTAACCCTAACCCTAACCCTAACCCTAACCCTAACCCTAACCCTAACCCTAACCCTAACCCTAACCCTAACCCTAACCCTAACCCTAACCCTAACCCTAACCCTAACCCTAACCCTAACCCTAACCCTAACCCTAACCCTAACCCTAACCCTAACCCTAACCCTAACCCTAACCCTAACCCTAACCCTAACCCTAACCCTAACCCTAACCCTAACCCTAACCCTAACCCTAACCCTAACCCTAACCCTAACCCTAACCCTAACCCTAACCCTAACCCTAACCCTAACCCTAACCCTAACCCTAACCCTAACCCTAACCCTAACCCTAACCCTAACCCTAACCCTAACCCTAACCCTAACCCTAACCCTAACCCTAACCCTAACCCTAACCCTAACCCTAACCCTAACCCTAACCCTAACCCTAACCCTAACCCTAACCCTAACCCTAACCCTAACCCTAACCCTAACCCTAACCCTAACCCTAACCCTAACCCTAACCCTAACCCTAACCCTAACCCTAACCCTAACCCTAACCCTAACCCTAACCCTAACCCTAACCCTAACCCTAACCCTAACCCTAACCCTAACCCTAACCCTAACCCTAACCCTAACCCTAACCCTAACCCTAACCCTAACCCTAACCCTAACCCTAACCCTAACCCTAACCCTAACCCTAACCCTAACCCTAACCCTAACCCTAACCCTAACCCTAACCCTAACCCTAACCCTAACCCTAACCCTAACCCTAACCCTAACCCTAACCCTAACCCTAACCCTAACCCTAACCCTAACCCTAACCCTAACCCTAACCCTAACCCTAACCCTAACCCTAACCCTAACCCTAACCCTAACCCTAACCCTAACCCTAACCCTAACCCTAACCCTAACCCTAACCCTAACCCTAACCCTAACCCTAACCCTAACCCTAACCCTAACCCTAACCCTAACCCTAACCCTAACCCTAACCCTAACCCTAACCCTAACCCTAACCCTAACCCTAACCCTAACCCTAACCCTAACCCTAACCCTAACCCTAACCCTAACCCTAACCCTAACCCTAACCCTAACCCTAACCCTAACCCTAACCCTAACCCTAACCCTAACCCTAACCCTAACCCTAACCCTAACCCTAACCCTAACCCTAACCCTAACCCTAACCCTAACCCTAACCCTAACCCTAACCCTAACCCTAACCCTAACCCTAACCCTAACCCTAACCCTAACCCTAACCCTAACCCTAACCCTAACCCTAACCCTAACCCTAACCCTAACCCTAACCCTAACCCTAACCCTAACCCTAACCCTAACCCTAACCCTAACCCTAACCCTAACCCTAACCCTAACCCTAACCCTAACCCTAACCCTAACCCTAACCCTAACCCTAACCCTAACCCTAACCCTAACCCTAACCCTAACCCTAACCCTAACCCTAACCCTAACCCTAACCCTAACCCTAACCCTAACCCTAACCCTAACCCTAACCCTAACCCTAACCCTAACCCTAACCCTAACCCTAACCCTAACCCTAACCCTAACCCTAACCCTAACCCTAACCCTAACCCTAACCCTAACCCTAACCCTAACCCTAACCCTAACCCTAACCCTAACCCTAACCCTAACCCTAACCCTAACCCTAACCCTAACCCTAACCCTAACCCTAACCCTAACCCTAACCCTAACCCTAACCCTAACCCTAACCCTAACCCTAACCCTAACCCTAACCCTAACCCTAACCCTAACCCTAACCCTAACCCTAACCCTAACCCTAACCCTAACCCTAACCCTAACCCTAACCCTAACCCTAACCCTAACCCTAACCCTAACCCTAACCCTAACCCTAACCCTAACCCTAACCCTAACCCTAACCCTAACCCTAACCCTAACCCTAACCCTAACCCTAACCCTAACCCTAACCCTAACCCTAACCCTAACCCTAACCCTAACCCTAACCCTAACCCTAACCCTAACCCTAACCCTAACCCTAACCCTAACCCTAACCCTAACCCTAACCCTAACCCTAACCCTAACCCTAACCCTAACCCTAACCCTAACCCTAACCCTAACCCTAACCCTAACCCTAACCCTAACCCTAACCCTAACCCTAACCCTAACCCTAACCCTAACCCTAACCCTAACCCTAACCCTAACCCTAACCCTAACCCTAACCCTAACCCTAACCCTAACCCTAACCCTAACCCTAACCCTAACCCTAACCCTAACCCTAACCCTAACCCTAACCCTAACCCTAACCCTAACCCTAACCCTAACCCTAACCCTAACCCTAACCCTAACCCTAACCCTAACCCTAACCCTAACCCTAACCCTAACCCTAACCCTAACCCTAACCCTAACCCTAACCCTAACCCTAACCCTAACCCTAACCCTAACCCTAACCCTAACCCTAACCCTAACCCTAACCCTAACCCTAACCCTAACCCTAACCCTAACCCTAACCCTAACCCTAACCCTAACCCTAACCCTAACCCTAACCCTAACCCTAACCCTAACCCTAACCCTAACCCTAACCCTAACCCTAACCCTAACCCTAACCCTAACCCTAACCCTAACCCTAACCCTAACCCTAACCCTAACCCTAACCCTAACCCTAACCCTAACCCTAACCCTAACCCTAACCCTAACCCTAACCCTAACCCTAACCCTAACCCTAACCCTAACCCTAACCCTAACCCTAACCCTAACCCTAACCCTAACCCTAACCCTAACCCTAACCCTAACCCTAACCCTAACCCTAACCCTAACCCTAACCCTAACCCTAACCCTAACCCTAACCCTAACCCTAACCCTAACCCTAACCCTAACCCTAACCCTAACCCTAACCCTAACCCTAACCCTAACCCTAACCCTAACCCTAACCCTAACCCTAACCCTAACCCTAACCCTAACCCTAACCCTAACCCTAACCCTAACCCTAACCCTAACCCTAACCCTAACCCTAACCCTAACCCTAACCCTAACCCTAACCCTAACCCTAACCCTAACCCTAACCCTAACCCTAACCCTAACCCTAACCCTAACCCTAACCCTAACCCTAACCCTAACCCTAACCCTAACCCTAACCCTAACCCTAACCCTAACCCTAACCCTAACCCTAACCCTAACCCTAACCCTAACCCTAACCCTAACCCTAACCCTAACCCTAACCCTAACCCTAACCCTAACCCTAACCCTAACCCTAACCCTAACCCTAACCCTAACCCTAACCCTAACCCTAACCCTAACCCTAACCCTAACCCTAACCCTAACCCTAACCCTAACCCTAACCCTAACCCTAACCCTAACCCTAACCCTAACCCTAACCCTAACCCTAACCCTAACCCTAACCCTAACCCTAACCCTAACCCTAACCCTAACCCTAACCCTAACCCTAACCCTAACCCTAACCCTAACCCTAACCCTAACCCTAACCCTAACCCTAACCCTAACCCTAACCCTAACCCTAACCCTAACCCTAACCCTAACCCTAACCCTAACCCTAACCCTAACCCTAACCCTAACCCTAACCCTAACCCTAACCCTAACCCTAACCCTAACCCTAACCCTAACCCTAACCCTAACCCTAACCCTAACCCTAACCCTAACCCTAACCCTAACCCTAACCCTAACCCTAACCCTAACCCTAACCCTAACCCTAACCCTAACCCTAACCCTAACCCTAACCCTAACCCTAACCCTAACCCTAACCCTAACCCTAACCCTAACCCTAACCCTAACCCTAACCCTAACCCTAACCCTAACCCTAACCCTAACCCTAACCCTAACCCTAACCCTAACCCTAACCCTAACCCTAACCCTAACCCTAACCCTAACCCTAACCCTAACCCTAACCCTAACCCTAACCCTAACCCTAACCCTAACCCTAACCCTAACCCTAACCCTAACCCTAACCCTAACCCTAACCCT